>NC_067472.1:201162067-201207067 GCF_947179515.1 Apodemus sylvaticus
CTCCTTACTTCTTCATGGGAGTCATTTGTTATGCTAATTGTGCCTTGGGTATTCAGAGCTTCTGGGCTAATTAATATCCACTTTTCAGAGATTGCATTCCATGTGTATTCTTTTGTGATTTGTTTACCTCACTTAGGATGCCAGCTCTAACCATTTGCCTACAAATTTCGTGAATTCATTGTTTTTAATTGCTGAGTAGTATTCCATTGTGTAAATATACCACGTTTTTTGTATCCATTCCTCTGTTGAAGGACATCCAGGTTCTTTCCAGCTGACTATTATAAATAAGGCTGCAATGAACATAGTGGAGCCTGTGTCCTTATTGAATGCAGGGGAATCCTCTGGGTAGATGCCCAGGAGTGGTATAGCAGGGTCCTCTGGAAGTGTCATGCCCAGTTTTCTGAGGAATCGCCAGACCGATTTCCAGAGTGGTTGTTCCATCTTACACTCCCACCAGCAGTGGAGCAGTGTGCCTCTGTCGTTCCTCTTGGTGTTTAACTTTACTAAATGTTGACAAGGTTGAAATATTAAACAGTTAGATAAAATAAGGTTTTTGTGGTCAGATCTTTGAGTCTTATATAACCTAACTATTACATGGTCATACATTGTATGCTACTTGATCCATGTAAGGTGCCTCTGCCTTTGGTAGATGAGTTCTGTATGTACATGAGTTTAGGAACTGTCCAGACAGCTCTCCAGGCAGTGTTAGTATTGTCTTTCAACATAGTGGAATGAAGGAGAACTAACTGTATCTATAGCTCATGTGTGTCGCAGCACCCTGAGCTTGTCCACCTGTCTTAAGTTAGCATCCATGACTGTGTAAGTTACAATGACTTCTAATTTAATGTTTTTGTCATTGTCACATGTAGAGGGATGTTTCATGTCCTGGCATTTCTCCAGGAAACAGAAGGCCCTGAAATGTTTGGTTGCTCATCACAGAACTTTCTCTGACCAGTATTCTTTCTGAATGACTGAAGTGTTTGTAGATTTATCAACCCCTTTTCTGAAAAATGTCGCAACACTTTTCTAATGAAAAGCCAAAATGGAAAACAGCTCCTATCTTAAAAGGTCACCTGAGCTCCAGAGCCATGGGAGTGGCTGCTCCCTTCAAGGCCCTCCCCAACTCCCCATGTTATGATGGTGACCCCAGTGCCCCTTATCGCTGAGAAGTTCTTCATTTGATGTTGTTCACTTTGTTTAACCTTTCAATAGTTTTAGTAATAAAAATGTAAATGTTAATTACTTTTGTTTTATATAACAGACTTCAAAGTCTTCTTTAAATGAATTTGGGTAACTTATTTAAATGAATATGGGTAATATCACTTTTTTTTCTTTGAATCATAAGAAGATCTGACACCTGCTTCTAGAGTGTCTGAAGACAGATACAGTGTACTTACATATAATCTTCAAAACAAATGATATTACTATGGAATAAGGAATGAACAAAAGAGGATAAGCATGGATTTACGGAATGATATCCGTGCGTCATTTTGACAGGGGATAGATTTGGCTGTTTCGTTTGTCTAAATGATGTAAACTTAAATATGTCGAGTAAGGAGGGAATTTCAACTAGGGAAATTCCTTTCTATAGCCATTTGAAATAGTCATATTTGGCTTGAAGGCTTCAGTATATATGTTTATCAACTTTAATATATTTATACTTTGTTTTGCATTGCATTACATATTCTTAATAAATTTTTAGTGTTATTTATCATTTCTTTTTTCATTTTCTTATTAGATAATTTCTTTATTTACATTACAAATGATATTCCCCTTTCTCATTTCCCCTCAAAAACCACCTATCCCATCCCCTCCTGCTGCTCACCAATGCACACACTCCTGCTTCCCTGTCCTGGCATCTGGGGGAATGAGCATTCACAGGTCCAAGGTCCAAGGGCCTCTCCTCTCATTGATGTCTGACTTGACAAAAAAACCAGGAAAGAGAAAGTTATTATTAAAAATAAAAGAAAATCCCTGACCTCAAGCTATACCACAGAGCAATATTTATAAAAACTGTACACTATTTGCACATGGACAGACTTGTCCATCATTGGAATAGTATTGAAAACTCAGAAATATAATCATACAGTTATGGATGCTTGCTCTTTGACAAAGAATCCAAAATTATACAATGAACAAAGGAAAGCATCTTCAAGAAATGGTCCTAGAATAACTGGCAATCATTACAGAGATAAAAGAACCTTGTGACCTTGCAAAAAACTTAAATCCAAGTGAATCAAGGATCTCAGCATAAAACCCAATACACTGAATATAATAGAAGAGAAAGTGGGAAAGAACATCAAACTCATTGACATGTGATAAAATTTCCTAAATAGCACTCCAGTAGCTGAGGATCTAAGATCAAGAATTGATAAATGGGACCTCATGAAACTGAAAAGTTTCTGGAATGCAAAGGACATGGATAATAGACATACCAGCAACCAGCAGATTGGAAAAAAAAACTTCACTAACTCAACTATCCAAAATAAATAAGAACTCAAGAAGCTAATTTCCCATTCAACTCAATCAAAAACAGGGTATAGAACTAAACAGAGATCTCACAACAGAGAAATCTCAAATAGTTGAGATGCACTTGAAGAAATGTTTAAAATCCTTAGTGATCAGGGGAAAGTGAATCAAAGTGATCCTGAGATTCCACCATACACCAATCAGAAAGGCCCGGATCAAAAACTCAGGTGAGAGCACATGTTGGGGAGGAGGTAGAGAAAGAGGAACACTCCTCTATTGCTGGAAGGATTGGAAAATGGTACAACCACTCTGGAAATCAATCTGGAGCTTTCTCAAAAAAATGGAAATAGATCTAAAAGGAGAGTCAGCTGTACCACTCTTGGGTATATACCCAAAAGATGCCCCACCATGCGATAGGGGTACATGCTCCACTATTTTCATAGAAGTGGTAATTTCCCCAGATGTCCCATATTGGAACAATGAATACAGAAAATGTGATTCTTTTCCACAATGGAATACAATTCTGCTATTAAGAATGAGGACATTATGGATTTTCAGGCAAAGGTATGGAATTATAAAATATTGTCCTGAAGTAGGTAACTCAGACCCAAAAGGACATGCATGGTAGGAACTCACTAATAAGTTGATATTAGCCAAAATGTACAGAATACCCAGGATTCTGCAATCCACAGAACTCAAGAAGATAAGCAAGATGAGGGGCTCAAGTGAGATTGCCTCAGTCACACTTGGAAGAGAGCCGAAAGCAATCATGGGGAAGGTGAGATTTGGGAGACTTCTAGGAGGGAGAGAATCCAGGGAGGGAAAAGGGAACATGATTAACTATTTGTTGGGCAGATGGGGAAGCAGGAGTGAGGCTCTTTGGTCCAGAAGAAGGAATGCAAACAATCAACCTTGGAAGGTAAGAGGTGGGGGGACCTTCTAGAATGTAACAGAGACCTGTGGGCTAAGAAACCCCCAGGACTCATATGGAGGAATCTTAAATGTAATATATAACAGAGGGGAGAGGGAAGTTGTAGAGTTCGCTTCCAGGAGAAAGACAGGGGGTCCAGTGAAGAGACGGGTAGGCATCCCATAGTAAAAAATTCTGACCCAAAATTGTTCCTGTCTAAAAAATAATGACCCAAATTTTTCCTGAGGGAAAAAATGGAGAAGAATTTGAGGGAAAGAAGGTCCAGTAACTGGCCCAAAATGGGGTCTAGCTCAAGGGCATGCTCCAAAGCCAGACACTATTTGAGATGCCATGGTGTGCTTACAGACAGGAACCTAGCATTGCTGGCCTCTGAAAGGACCAACAAGCAGCTTAAGGAGTCAAATGCAGATACTTAGACCAAACCAATGCACAGAATCTGGGGACTCCTGTGTTTGAATTAGGGAAAGACTGGAAGAAGCTGAGGAGGAAGATGACACCAGAGGAAAACCAGCAGTTTCAACTGATCTGGACCCCTGAGATATCTCAGACACCTAGCCACCAACTTGGTAGTATATATTAGCTTATATGAAGACCCTAACACATATACAGCAGAGGACTGCTTGCTCTTTCCTAGGTGAATGAAAATACACCTGACTCTTGAGAAACATGAGGGCCCAGGGAGTGAGTACACTTAGTTGGATGGGATGTAGAGGTGGGGACAACATCCTAGAGACTGTGGTGGACAGAGGAAGAATGGGAAGAGGAACTGTAGGAGGGTGGAGCAAAAGGTGATAAAGACTGGACAGTAAAAGATTAAAGATAATTTAAAAAGAGAGATAAATAAGGTAAATTCACACTTAAAAGTTGTATATCATTCAATCCTTTTGGAATATGTTTGTAATATATTTAGTATAAGTGGCTTTTCACTTGGCTTCTACCAACGACAATAATGAGTGACTCTGTGCTATGTGCTTGTATAGGAGGATCGTTTTATCAAAACATGAAGGACTACTTCTCTAAGTCCACATAGTGTAAGTGTAAATTAGGCTGTATCCATCCTGCCTAAACCAGAAGCATAGAAGATGCCTTGGGCAATTTTCATGCCAACATCACAACAACCTTCTTCAGGTGTTTCCTAGTGCTGCTCTTTTACCTGCAAATAACATAATTTCACTTTTCTCAATGGATGAATAGTGTTGGATTGTTTAAATGTGACATATTATTACAACCTGTTCTTCAGGAGATAAACATGTAGCCTGCTTCCAATTTCTAGTTATTAGAAATAGAACAGAAGTGAACCTATATAAGTAAATATCTGTTGTAACATATAGTGTCAATTGCATATATGCCCAATATTGGTATAGCTGGATCTTTTGGAATATCTATTTTCATTCTTTTGTGAAAATTCCACCCTGAATTTCACAGGGACTCTTCCAGTGTTCACTCAAATCAACAGCAAATGAGTCTTTTGCTGTTCCCATCATCCTTTCTATCATTTGCTGTCTTTTTAAACTAATCTTAGACATTCTGACTAGAGTAGGATAGAATCATATAACAATTTTCCTTTGCGTTTTGCTCAGCACTGACAGAGATGCCTTAAAATCCTCTCATTAACCTTCAGAATTTTATGTGGAAGAGGAAACTCATTTATTCTAATAACAAAATAAGGAAACTCATGTATTCTAATAACAAAATAAGGCAATGCTTCTTTCTCAATTTTTCATTACTTATCATAAAAAGAGTGGAATTATATGAAATATTATCTCCTGCATGCACTGATATTATCATAATCATTTCTATTATATTATAAAATATAGTGAATCTTGACTAATTGACCTGAGGAAGGAGAATGAGTGGAAGGAGGAACCTGAGATTTGTCAAGCTAAAGAAACACATGTCATAAAACCACACTTTTTTGAACTTCCTGTCTCCTAAGTGTACTGGCTAGTTTTGTGTGTCAACTTGACACAGCCTGGAGTTATAATAGAGAAAGGAGCTTCATTTGGGAAAGTATCTCCATGAGATCCAGCTGTGGGGCATTTTCTCAATTAGTGATCAAGTGGGGAGGGCCCCTTGTGGGTGGTACTACCTTTAAGCTGGTGCTCTTGGGTTCTATAAGAGAGCAGGCTGAGCAAGCCAGGGGAAGCAAGCCAGTAAGAAACATCCCTCCATGGCCTCTGCATCAGCTCCTGCTTATTGATCTGCTTAAGTTCCAGTCCTGACTTCGTTTATTGATGAACTGCAACATGGAAGTGTAAGCTCAATAAACCCTTTCCTCCCCAACTTGCTTCTTGGTCATGATGTTTGTGCAGGAATAGAAACCCTGACTAAGACATTTAAGTGTACATCCTGGAATCTATACTGTGTTTTTATATGCTGGAAGAAACACCAAAGGGAATCAAAGAGATTCCTATAGCCCTCTCCTGATCCAGCCATAGTAGGCATATTTTCATATGCAACACAGTCACAGGTTCCATTTAGGCTTACCCCAATCCATAACGGTGAGGAAGAGGAACTGTCTCAAGATTTTCTCCAAACCACATTATTTTCTTCACTTTGAGTCCTGAGAGTCTCTTACCTCCCATGTTTCTGGTACATTCTGGAGGTTCCTCCCATCCTCCTACCTCCGGTGGTTGCCTGTTTCCATTTTTTCTTCTGGACCTCAGGGCTTCATTCCTTTTCTGTCACCCAATAACAGATCAGAAACCCTTTTCCCCCAAACCCCTACCTGTCTGTCCACTTTCCCTCCCAGGTCCTTCCTATTCCCTTGTGATTGCTTTCTTCTCATTCCTAATGGTACTGAATCATCCTCACTTGGGTGCTTCTCTTTGTTTATCTTCTTGAGTTCTATGGACTGTATCTTGGGTATTCTGTATTTGTTTTATTTCTTTTGATTTGTGGTTAATATCCACTTATTAGTGATTACATACCATGCATATCTTTTTTGTGTCTGAGTTACCTCATCAGGATATTGTCTAATTCCATCCATTTGCCTGGAAAACTCAGGATGTCCTCATGCTTAAGAGTTAAATAGATTCCTTTGTGTAAATGAACCACATATTCTGTTTCCATTCTGCTATCTGGGACATCTTGGTTGTTTCCAGCTTCTGGCTATCACAAACAAGGCTGCTATGAACATAGTGGAAGACATAACCCTATGCAATAGTGAGGCATCTTTTGTGTATATTCACAAGAGTGGTATTGTAGGGTCTTCAGGTAGATCTACTTATGTTTTTCTGAAGTCTCCAGAATGATTTCCAGAATAGTTGTACCACTTTGCAATCCCACAGGCAATGGATGAGTGTTCCTCTTTCTGCACATTCTTGCCAACATTTGTAGTTAGCTGAAGTTTTCATCTTAGATATTCTGATTGGTGTAAGGGAGAATCTCAGGGATATTTTGATTTGCCAATCTCTGATCACTAAGGACTTTGAAAATTCTTTTTTTCTTAAAATTGTATTTCCCTCTAATTTATTATGTGTGATAATTAATGCTGATCATTATTGGAATTTTATTTATAACTTTCTCTGAGAAAGCATTCTGGGCATGACTCTGAGGATATATTTAATGTTATTAGATTCTGTCTATACTTAAGTAACTGAAATGGTCAAAGTAACAATACAAATGGGATCTACTATTCCTGTCATAGTTCCTGGTATGTATAAAAGGACAAAGCTTACTGAATATGAGGATTCATTTTCCTCTGCTTCTCAACTAGGTGAACAATTTCACTACCTATAAACTCCTGACATCAGAACTACTGTATGATGATAACTTGAGCCTTCAAATAATGAGCTATTTTTTCTAATGTAAATAATTATCTAGAGTTCCTTTTCACAGAAATAGGATAATATTATTTTTTAAAAAGTGTTGCTACAATGCACAGGAGTGAGTTTGATTTTATTGTATTAATAAATTTTGACTCAGTCATGGAGAGTGCTTTAATAGTTAATATTTTTATTGAATATATTCTTCATTTACATTTCAAATGCTAAAACCTTTGCGGGTATACCACCTCCAAAAACCCCCAAACCCTCCTCCCACATCCTGGCTCCAATTATATATCCCTCCACATAACCTACTCCCATCTACACCCCCTCCCCTACTGATTTCACCACACTGGGGCATCTACTGAGCCTTCACAGAACCGAGGGCCTCTCTTCCCACTAATTCACGACAAGGAACTCCTCTGACATATTTTGGCTGGAACCATGTGTATCCCTTAGTTGTTGGTTCAGAATATGGGGAGAGTTTTATGTTAAGAATATGGAAGAATTTGGTCAAATAACTTTCATTTTTTGAGCAGTACTTAGAGTGACATTCTTTTGTAGTTTGGAAGAAAAAATTTATTAAGTGATTCTAGAGGATCTGTCACATGAAATCAGGTGCCTGATTAACAGAAGTGGAAGGGAGTACTGTAAATGCAATCTTCTAAATACTGTGTAGAATCAAGAGTCAGGCACACTGAAGTCCAAGCAATAACATAATTTAATAACATTCATTAAAATAGATAAGAATATGTAATACATAACATAAAATAATTACAGTGAGTGAAACTATTTGTAACAATGAAGTTAAATAAAAAACTGAAATTGTTTCTTGTAATAATCTCTTCTGCTATGGTTAACAGGGAACTAGAACGGAACATTGAAATAGCATGACCGGCACCTTCTTCAGTCATTAAGAAGTTTCCATTGTGGAAAGTTCTATGTTGATGTTGTTTCATTGTCCTCTGCTAAAGGAAATATAAAAATGTCATAGTTAAACATTCTCAGTTATAGATTCACCCCACTTCAAATAACACTAAGTTATCAGTATATCTTCTTAACTCTACACAAAGAATTACTTGAGTTAACACTATATCTGATTTTGAATGGTATTGCCTATTAAGATTCTTCACATATGTGTTGTAGTAAATCTGCTGCAACTTAATATGTATACCAAATGCTACTTATGTGGCAAGATTATCTCTCAAACATCAGTTTTTGTACAAGATAGCACAGCTTGTTGGCACATAGTTTAAGCTTATAGTTTAAACTTATGTTGAATGGATTTGTAAATAAAATAATTGATTTAAAGCAAACTTTTTAAAAATAATTTCATATCCAGAATATCATACACGAATTATATACCATGGAAAGAAAGGAAAGAAATGTAGCACATAATATTCTGGAATTCATACAGGGTCTAAAAAAATTCCTTTGTTGTACCTACATGTTTGTAAGTTTGTACATATGTGTGTCTGTATGTATACCTATGTATATATTCATATAATCATACACAAGTTAAATGTTGTTTAAAACACTTTTCCAATGCTTTAGTACATGATATGCTCTAATGCTGCTCTGTTATTTTCAAATTTACGAAATCAGGAAATGATGGCATCCTTCCATCTATTTGGTAACTCATTCAAATTCTCTTAAACTGTAGGGACTTCTGCACGAGGAGCAGTAGATGAAATCTTTAATTCTGCAGTATTAGCATTTAAGGTTTCCCACTGTGAGCATCTATGGCTTTTTTTTTATAACAGCTGACTTACCAGCAGTATTTACTGACATCTTTAAGTCATTTGACCTCTTTTTATTATTGTCACAAATGATATGGTCCTCATCTCCAAATATATCAACATAGTTGTCAATCATGATTTGTATAATAGACATCTGTAATACCACAAGGTATAAACAAGATCCTCTATTATTTCACACAGTTTACCAAATTGAAATCAATAAAAAATTGAAATCCAAAATCGTGAGGAAAATAGCAGTTAGTCCAAACAGAGATGAACCTGTGAAGTATCTGTCTTAAATGGAGACACAAAGTTCTTTGCACTGTTCAAACATATTGCAAAGAATTGGGGATCTATTAAGCAACGTAATAATTAAGAACTGATATGATGCCAGACTAACTGAATAAAACAAATTAATGACCTCACAGGTTTCTTGAATTGGTGATACTTTGCAGGGTGTGTGAGGAGGTGGAGTTTTCTTTTGATGGTTTGAATGGGACGACTGACTAATTCCAGAAATCTTAATTTATGACACCATCTTTGTGAAAACTTTTGGGTGGATTAAGTGGCTTGGCTTCCCCATAGGAGGTTTGTCATTGGTTAGAATTTAAAGTGACAGAAGTCAGGTGCCATTTGCAGTGTCCTTTCTGTGCTTTATGTTTGCTGCCTGAGTTGAGAGCCACCAGCTCTCTGCCTCCTGTTGGTTGTCCTACCTTCCTGCAGCTATGCTTCTCCGTCATGACTTTGAAGGACTGTAATCTGTCTGGATAGCTAATTCCCAAGTAAGTATTTACTTCTGTAAGTTGTTTTAGTCCAGCTGTTTTATTAAAGCAATAGGAAAATTACTAAGAGAAGAAGGTGGTGAGAAGAGGTATCTTAGGTGAAATAAACTGCCTCCAGATTGGGAAGTCTATGGGATATTGGCTTGATTAACAACTGAATTATTAGGGCAGAGATCTCCAGGATGGTGCCACCCTGGAGCTATTATTGAGACAGAGAGATATGTGGTGCAGGACAGGAGGCTGCACTCCTACACAGCTTCTGCTACATTCCTTGTGTCCAGGTTCCTGACCTGCTTCAGTTTAGTCCCTGACATTTCTCAGTGGTTAACTGGTAACTGGATGTATACCATGAAGTGTAACCTGTCCTCCAGAAGTTGATTTCATCACTGTTTTATCATAGCAAGTGTAGCAAATTAAGTCACTTTCTAAATTGAACAAGGTATTCCCTGGGCTTTCCTATTCCCTTGTTTTTTTGTTTTTTTGTTTTTTGGGGTTTTTTTTGTTTTTGTTTGTTTGTTTGTTTGTTTGTTTGTTTCAAGACAGAGTTTCTCTGTATAGCCCTGGCTGTCCTGGAACTCACAATGTAGACCAGGCTGGCCTCGAACTCAGAAATCCACCTGCCTCTGCCTCCCAAGTGCTGGGATTAAAGGTGTGTGTCACCACTGCCTGGCAACATGTAATTCTTATAGGTCTGCTTTTATATGTTACTTGGCCTTTCCCCTTGTAGCTTTTAATATACTTTCTTTGTCCTCTATATTCAGTGTCTTAGGTAATGTATGCCAAGGGAACAAAGCAACAAGTTGGAGAACCAGGGAGATTAATATAGGAAGACAGATGGTATCCACTGGAGTCTGGGACCGGGGAACAAGAGGCTGTAGTCGGTGTGCTATAGCAATGCTGGATGTGAGACTCAGAGATTTGATTTGCAGGAGCGGAAGGTGAGGTCAACATCTGCAGTTAGTTCACCTGCTTTCCTGCTTAGAGTATGTATTAGTGTTTTCTCTCTTTTGTGTGTGTGTGTGTGTGTGTTTCATTTGTTTTTGTTTGTTTGTTTGGTTTTTAAGACAGGTTTTTTCTACTGCTTTCAAAAAACCAATTGATTGATTGAGATATCTGGGGTCTGAGAAAGGACCACCTATTCTCTTGAATATTTTGTACAGAAACCAAGAATTTAACTAAAGCTTGGGAGGAGCCCTGTTACCCTCCACCCCAGGGTTTCTTTGGGTACCTAAGGATATGCTTGAATTCACTTTATTGATCTTAAACTCAGAGATCTGCCTGCCTCAGTCTCCCAAGTGCTGGGATTAGAGGCATGTGCCAGCATGCAAAGGTAGTGACCTCAATAATTTTAAGAAGGACTGCGTAGTCTCTCTGGGCTAAGGCAGGTTTTGATATGCATGCTGTGCACAGTTGCAGGGAGTCATGAAGTCAGTCTGGGCTAGCTGCACTGAAATACATGTGTCATAAGAGTTTCAAATTGCAGTCCTTGGCTCCTCTGAAGTGGAAAATTAAGGGTTCCCTGGAAAGTCCATTGTATTGGATGGCGTTTTGCTGGGGCAAAGGCATGAAGAAGTGTTTTCCTGGAGTGGACACAGGGGAAAGACTAAGGCTCCCTCGTGAAGCGACATTAAGCTAAAGCAGACACAGGTCAAAGGATTCTCTGCTAAAGACAAGCACACGTTAGTCTGCTTTACACTGTGTAACTGAGCTGCACTTGTTGGGATTCCATGGAGGGAAATGCACCAAGGGACTTCTGGGGGCGTGCTGCAGTTTCTTGCTGCTTCGGTGGACTTGGGCTGAGCAGCAGCCTGATTTCAGCTGAGTCAGACACACGCTGAGGTGAGACACACGCTGAGACAAGACACATGGAGGACATGTGAGGAGGCTGCCCTTGGTTTGCTTACAGAGCTAGATGCGCGATGCCTGTAGGTCTTGCATCTTTGCTGATCTTTGATTCCCTGAGAGAGGCACAGCAGAGAGCTTCCCTGGCTTACCTCAGGGTCCCTCCTGCTGACTCAAGCTGAGGCTGAGGCATGGCTGACTCTGCTAGGTAGTGCTGCCGACACTGGTTCATATTTGCTATCACGTCTCTACCAAACTGGACTGCTGATGTATCTATGAGGTGTTTGGGAGTGGATTGAGCTACTGCTGCTGACCTGTGAACTGAACTGCTGATTTTCAGACAACACAGATGGGAGGTACTCCAAAGAACTATGTCTAATCAGGTCCATGTCCCCAATATTGTTTCCTTCCCACCACCTCTGGTAGGTGATGGGGTTAAAGGAAGGTTAAAGCATTTAAGAACCATCATTAAAAAAAGGTTTTTAAAAAATTAAAGTTACACTCCTGCTTTCTAGTTACTGAGAAACATGCCTGGCTGTTCTGGAACTCACTGGGGAGACCACAGTGGCTTAAAACTGACAGAGATATGCCTGTCTTTGCCTCCTGAGTACTGGGATTAAAGGCATGGACCACCACCCCACCCAGTCAACAGTTCTTAGGAAGCTTCACTCATACCTGTCATGGTGCTGAGCCTGTGCCTACCATGCGGGCCACTAAGAGATAAAGCCACTCTTGTCTTCCCACTCAAGGGGTTCTGCTTGTACTTCCATTCCAACATCTATGACACAAACTGTTCTTCTGCACCTAACTTTTACTTTTTTCTTTTGTCATTTGGGCATTAGTGTTGAAATCAGACACTTTATGAATCATAAGTAAATTGCAAAAGTTAAAAAAATCATGAATGAAAATCAATAATTTACATTTTACAATCATCAGAATCTTTTCTAAATTTAGAAAAATACAAGCAACATCTATCACATTAAAGAAACATAAGAGTTAACTCTGATATCTCTTCTGTTATCTACTCTAATAGGAACTAATATTGAGAGCACCATTAAGAAATTAGTGTACTTACTTGCCACAGACCAACTTGGGCATCCATATGGTAGGCAAACTGAGGCAGGCAGCCATTGCAAGTCAAGCTTAGAGCTGCTGACAAGGGAGGATCCAGATACCTACAGATGCTGCTGGTAAAGGCAGCCAGGAATTAGAGAAATTACTCCACAGACTTTTTTTATGAGAAAACAAAGCTTACATTAATGGGGCTGGCACTCCCTGAGGGTAGTGGAAAAACTATGAACTCTTTTTAGCAAGGGGCCCTGAAAGAAAGATAAGGAAAGAGAAAATTCTTTCTTTCTCTCTGTCTCTCTGTCTCTGTCTCTGTCTCTGTCTCTCTCTCTCTCTCTCTCACACACACACACACACACACACACTGAGTGGATGAAACAAAAGACAGAGTCCAGTAACTTCATATACACAAACACACATGCATACAAACACACATACATTCATGCATACAGACCTATACACAGACAGACAGACATTCACACATAGATTGGTTAGAGCAAAGCTCCAGCAAGCAGGCGTCACACACTTCTCACATAGATACATAAATGCACACAATAGGTGGATGGAGCGAGCTCCAACACACACCCAGACAAGCCTTACACAGTTCAGCCGCACAGCACCTTTCTAGGATTCTAGCATAGTCTGAATACTCAGCACTACTCCTCCCCTAAAGACTGAAAATCAGAGGCGTATCCCTACAGTGCTTTCCTTGTCCTGTGCCTCCTTTCTTCTCAGATATAATCCAGTGGCCATGAGCATCTTCTGGAAGCTGAGCAAGAGGCAAGCTGTCTCATGCACTGCCCCATAACTGGGTCTTCTGAATTTCAGCAGAGAGCCTTTCAGGAAAGAGCCTCATTCTTATACTAGAAGATTGTCACTGGGCAAGGCAGAGAGAGGCCTTCACCGTCAGCAGGTCCAGACAGCTACTTGTCTCTCTCAGTGGCCTGGAGGCCTGGAGGAATATCCAGAAATGTCTCATAGAAGCCTCCAAATGAGTAGCTCCTAATTCTGGTAACTCTCCTTGCAAGTTTCATAAAATACCTTCTCTTGGTGTTGCACTGCAGCCAGATTCCACTTCTCAGGGAAGTATGCACAGGTGACATTTGACATCAGGTTCCCAGAAACTTTTCCATGGAGGACAAAGGACTAACTGCCTCTAGATAGAGAGGAGACAGAGGTGATACATAGGAAAATGGAGATTATAAAGGTAAAATGGAGAACACTCCTCACATATTCTCTCTACCTCTCTACCCACGCAGATTTATATTCTCCATTTTTAAGAATAACACACACATACACACACGTACACACGAAAATCAAAACAAACAAAAAACAATAATATAAACAATGTTTAAAAATGAAGGAAAGTTTTGATTTGCATTTCCCTAGTGATTGATGATGTTTAACATTTTCTTTCTTTTTTTATTGATATATTTTTATTTCCATTTCAAATGATTTCCCCTTTTCGGGGTCCCCACTCCCCGCAAGTTCCATAAGCCCTCTTCCCTCCCCCTGTTCCTCCATCCACCCCTTCCCACTTCCCTGTTTTGGAATTCCCCTATACTCTTGCACTGAGTCTTTCCAGAACCAGGGGCCACTCCTCCATTCTTTTTGGACATCATTTAATTTGTGGATTATGTCTTGGGTATTCAAAGTTTCTAGGCTAATATCCACTTATCAGTGAGTGCATACTATGACTGATCTTTTGAGACTGGGTTACCTCACTTAGTATGATGTTCTCCAGCTCCATCCGTTTGTCTAAGAATTTCATGAATTCATCGTTTCTAATGGCTGAATAGTGCTCCATTGTGTAAATATATATATTTTGTATCCATTCCTCCGTTGAAGAACACCTAGGTTCTTTCCAGCTTCTGGCTACTACAAATAGGGCTGCTATGAACATAGTGAAGCATGTGTCCTGTCCTTATTGTATGCTGAAGAATCCTCTGGATATATGCCCAGGGTATATAACAGGGTCCTCAGGAAGTGTCATGCCCAGTTTTCTGAGGAACCGCCAGACTGATTTCCAAAGTGGTTGCACCATCTTGCAATCCCACCAGCAGTGGAGGAGTGTTCCTCTTTCTCCACATCCTCCAACACCTGCTGTCTCCTGAGTTTTTGACCCTAGCCATTCTGACTGGTGTGAGGTGAAATCTCAGGCTTGTTTTGATTTGCATTTCCCTAATGATTAATGATGTTGAACATTTCTTAAGGTGTTTCTCAGCTCTCAGAAGTTCTTCATGTGAAAATTCTTTGTTTAGCTCCGTACCCCACTTTTTAATTGGGTTATTTGGTTCTCTGGGTTCTACCTTCTTGAGTTCTTTGTATATATTAGATATTAGCTCTCTGTGGGATTGAGGGTTGGTGAAGATCATTTCCCAATCTGTTGGTTGACGTTTTGTCCTTTTGACAGTGACCTTTGCCTTACAGAAACTTTGTAGTTCTATGAGGTCCCATTTGTCAATTCTCGATTTTAGAGCATAAGCCTTACATGTTAATGTTTGATAAACTTTTACATAAACTCAGTAAACAGTTGTATTACAAAACTTCTGCTTCTTACCCCAGATAGTGAGCCCAAAACAGACCAAAGTATGTATACCACACAAGTACAGTTAATAAAACAGTGAGTTTTATTGGAGTTATTTACAGAAATACTGGTGAGAGCTTACTCACAGGAGAACAAATGATTCAAAAACAGTTGCACCATCAAAGCCCACCCCAGGACTGGCAAGAGCATGAAAATTTTGGGATCCTGAAACACTCCTTTCAGGCAGCTCAACATACTGTACAGAGAGCGCTTCCCAAGGGACGCAGTTGATCCACATCTATTTCACATAGCTGGGTTGGGTTTTGAGTCTTTGCAGCTTGGCTTGTTTGAGAATGATTCACACAGCGGCTTGCCTTGTTTATTCTTTGGAAGAAAGAGCCTAGAAAATCTGGTTACTTTCAGGGACTCTTGATGCTAGTTGGAGTTGTTTCTCTTCCTGCTGAAAAAGAGAGTTCCTGTGGACTAGAAAGCTTCAGTCTCAGAGGAAACTGTTACAGAGTAACAGTGCAAAGCTAGAAGGAGGGTTATCTGAGGTATCTTGTGAGACAGTGCTTTAGAAAGGGTGGACACAACTTAAGTTAGTAATCTAAATAACAAGTACAAAGAACACACGTCCATGGTGATTCGAAGAAAATGTTCCTCTTATATAACCATGCATGCCACAGATAGATGGGTTGAAATCAATCCTGAGAGTGATGATTTCACAGTTATCACTGTCCATTTTCTTTTAAGATATTTTCTCCAGATTTATTAGTCCTTTTGAAATGTATAAATGAAATACATAGTCTTTCTATTGGTCCCTATACTCAGTGGAACATCATTTAAAAAATAAACTAATTTTTTTTCATATACACAGATTATTTTAACAACTGTTATTGGCAATATTTTCAAACTGGAGGCTGCCATAAGTCCTTCTACGTAGGTATGAGCATACCTATAAATAATATGTAGTAAATTGATTACTAAATGAACCTCCAATAATGATTATTGTAAAAAAATCCAAAAGTCCAAATACAGCTTATTCGCTCAATATACAATATTCACAGAAAGAAACCACAACAGAAATGGAAAATGAGTTGATAATGGGATGAAATGGGTTGAAAATGGATGTATCTGACTCTTGGTTAGGAAGTGTGAACTAGTTTTAAGAAAGTAATCTACCACTGATTAAATACTTATTTTGAGGTATATGTGATGCCAATAGCACCTTTTCTGCTATATTAATTTCTGCTAAATTATGCCTCCTTCAAGGGAGGATGTGTGTGTCATCAAACCACAAGTTTCTATATGCTTCAAATCTACCTAAAAATAAATGTAGTAAATAATGGAGTTTTGAATAAATAATATCTAATGTAAAGATTTAGAGAATTTGGTAGTTTCAAGTACTCTTACAATGTAGTTGGGATTTAAAGGGTTTCTACCAAATTCGGCTGTAGATGAGAGTATTGTGAAGTTTTGGAAATTCATATTTTCCTAACATCTCAACCACAACATACCCCCTATAGAAGCGGTAAACACCCTGCCTGGACAGCTTTCTTACACCAGAGTGAGAAGGTTAGTCTCTGCAGCAAGCGTTCCTTCATCTTCTCCTCTGCTGTGCTCCACCGAGGATCAGTGCAGTCCCCTGGCGCCTTTTACTTGTGGATCTCTGCTGACACTACTTGCCTAAAGTCTGTACTTCTAGCTCCCTGTCTGCTCCGTCCACCCACCCCTGCGTTCTCTTATCTCTCTCATTCTGAGGGCCACTCAGAACTAAGGAAGTCATGACAGCCTTTACCCCTGAGTGCTTTGCTATCCATATCCGTTCTCCCACAGTTATCTCAGCAATGTCTATGCACAGGAGTCCTGAGTCGTGCATTGCTTTTGTCAGGTTTACAGTTTCAAACAGCAGGGAACCAATAAAATGTACTCAGTTTAGATGTCCCTAATTCTTCCTCATGATTAGATTCAAACTATGAATTTTTATAGAAATATTAGGTCTCATGTCAGAAGGTGCATGATAATGAATTTTTCTGTTGGTGGTGACATTAACCTTATCTATTTTGAAATGCTGACTCTCAGGTTGCTCCTAGCAAAGTAACAACTTTTCTATTTGTAACTAGTAAGCATCTTGTGGAGAAGTGCCTATGACTACAAACATCTTCCAGCAAACCACAGATTTCCACAAACGTAAGGGTCAAAGAATTATTCCATAATGGTATTTTTATATATCTATTGTCTTGCCTTGTACTTTAACTTAAAATCTTTAATTTTCTTTTCTTTTTTTTTCTAGAAGGTCTCACCCTATAGCCCATGCTAACCTAAAAATGTGTGTAGTATAGCTGAAACACTTGTGAGTGCAAGAATGTAGAACACAACTACTATACAATATAAAAATATGACTTATCTAATGATTTTGGTCAGAGTTTAATAGCCAAAATATTACTATAAAATTGTTGTGTGGGGGGGGTGTGTGGGTGTGAGTGTGTGTGTGTACTGAGAGGCTAGAAAGTAATATGAGATCCCTCAGAGCTGGAGTTCCAGGCATTTCCAAGATACTCAGCTTGTTACCTGGTGCTAGAATCAGAATTCTAGTTGTCATGGTAGATTAGTAAGCCCTTTTAGCCAGTGAATTATCTTTCCAGCCCAATAAAAGTGTTACTACAGCCAAAGATGAGAAGCAGCGTAACTAGAAAAGAAAGAGGATAGGAAAATGACTTATTTGAGATGTAATGCTGGATGAAGTTTATTTCAGTAAATAGCCAAGGTTATGTAAGTGTATAGCTCATTCAATATGTTTATCTGCTGTGCATATAATATTGAGTACAAAGCAGGGACAGGGCCACATCCAGTCGATTCTTGTTATATTTTTTAAGGTTGACAGTATATTTTAAAAATTAAACTATCAATGCATTCCTTCCCCATTATCCTTTCCTCCCTTCAGCTTCTACAATACCCACCTCAAAGGGACTAGTCTTCTTTAAATGTGATTCTCTCTCTCTCTCTCTCTCTCTCTCTCTCTCACACACACACACACACACACACACACATACACACACACGCACACAATTTAAATTTCTTTGGGTTTTGTTGTTGTTTGTGTATTTGCTGGTGCACACCTTTAATTGAAGCATTCAGGAGAAGGAGTCAGGTAGATCTCATGTCAGTCAAGTTCACATACTGAAGTTTAAACTACTCAGGGCTACACAGTGAGACCCTGTTTCAAAACAAATACACACACACACACACAATTATTTAATATAACATAGTTTATTTGTTTGTAGCATGTGGGATGGGAGAGGCACACATGAGGAATTAAGATGTCAAGTCGTAGGAGTCTGTTCCATCCAGCTACCTCATGGGATTCCAGGGCCAAACACAGTTACTCTGGCCTGCTTTGAAATACCTTTTCCTGCCAAGCCTTGCTAGCCATAAAACACTTTTTTCTTGAAGAATTTCTTTTGTTTTTTCCATTTTTATTTAAGTTCCAAGTAAGGTTCTTCTGTATAGAGAAAATCTCTTATAAGCATCACCTGACAATAAAAAAGCCTATGGCCAATGTGCTGAGGTAGGAAATTGTTGGTGGGGCACAGGCAGGAGAAGAGAGGATTCTGGGAAATAGTGAGACAATTAAGAGAGATTCTAGAGACACACTGGGAGAGATGCTGAAGGAAGACAGTAAGGAAGAAGCACTCAGGGACTGAAGGAGCTGTAACGAACCAGCAGGTAGATGAATTCAGGATAAAGGGGGATTCTCCAGGGAACACTGTGGAGGCCCAAAGCATGAGATCTGAGCAGAGCTTGAGGAGATGTACATAGCCAGCAGGTGGCTGAACTCAGGATAGAATAAAGAAGGTTAGCACCAGGCTTGGACACACGAAGCTGAGGACCGGTAAGTAACTGTGTGGTAGAGAGAATAGTTTCATTGGGTTACATAAGTTATGAGTTAGTAAGGAAATGAACTAAAGCTTACAGCCTAGGAATCTATTAATAAATGATTAGCTTCAAAGTCATCATTGTGGGAGCAGAGGCTAGGAGGGAAAATTGAATTTTTTAATCATTTCTGTATTATTGTTAAATTTCAAAACTGTTGGAGGAGCTGACAAGATGGTTCAGCTGGTAAATTAGGCATTTGTCACCAAGTCTGATGACTTGAATTTAGTCCTGGCAGGGATTAAAGTAATCTAAAATTTTCTAAACCCCTCCCCCCAAAAGAATAGATTGCATTGGATTTGAGGTATGCAGTCTCAGAATTGATTGTTTTTTATACCCTCGTGGCTCTGGGCCGATCTCTATCACCCCAAACCATTAAGATGCCCCTTTTGTCTAACTAGTAGTTTAGCCTATAATAATAGTGAGAGCCTTCAAGAGCCCACTTTCATCAATGGACAGATCATGGAAACAGAAACTAAACAGAGACAGAGTGAAACTAACAGAATTTAGGAACCAAATGGATTTAACAGATATCTATAGAACATTTTGTCCTAAAACAAAAGAATATACCTTCTTCCCAGCACCTCATGGTACCTTCTCCAAAAGTAACCATATACTCGCCTTGGACACAAAACAGACCTCAACAGATATAAGAAGATTGGAATAATCCCATGCATGTACCCTATCAGATCTCCAGGGACTAAGGCTTGTCTTCAATAACAACAAAAACAAGAGGAAGCTCACATACACGTGGAAACTGAACAACATTCTACTCAATGATAACTTGGTCAAGGAAGAAAGAAAGAAAGAAATTAAAGACATTTTAGAATTTAATGAAAATGAAGGCACAATATACCCAAAGTTATGGGACACAATGAAAACAGTGCTAATAGGAAAACCCCTAACTCTGAATGCCTCCAAAAAGAAACTGCAAAGAGCATATACTAGCAGCATGACAGCACATCTGAAGGTTCTAGAACAAAAAAGAAGCAAATATACCCAATAGCAGTAGAAGGCAGCAAATAATCAAACGCATGGCTGAAATCAATCAAGTGGAAACAAAAAGAAATATACAAAGAATCAACCAAACCAGGAGCTGGTTATTTGTAAAAACCAACAAGATAGATAAACCCTTGCACAAACTCACCAGCGGTCACAGAGACCGTATCCAAATCAACAAAATCAGAAATAAAAAGGGAGACATACAACAGATACTGAGGAAATTCAAAAAACATCAGATCCTATTACAAAACCTATACTCAAGAAAACTGGAAAATCTAGATGAAATGTATAATTATGTAGAAACATACCATGTACCAAAGCTAAATCAGGATCAGATAAATTATCTAAACCTTCCCAAACCCACTAAAGAAATAGAAGCAGTCGTTCATAGTCTCCCAAGCAAAAAAAAAAAAAAAAAAAAAAAAAGCCAGGATCAATCAGACGGGTTTAATGCAGAGTTCTATCAGACCTTCAACAAAGACCTAATACCAATAATCTTCAATGCCACACCAACACCAAGAGAATCTGTTTGACAAGTTCCACAGACTGAGAACTCAACTTCAAAAGAAAGAGGTCTATTGGAACTAGCTGTGGAACTCTCTCCTGCAGCAAACATACTGAGCCCTAGTTCTCATGACAACATTTCTGTTCTGTTCTCTTTCATTCCTTAGTTACAGGTTCCTGGGAGCCTAGACCATGATCTTAAGCAAGAATAATGGGTACGAAACTATCCCTTGAAATGGGATCACTAACATGACCGTATCTCCAGGTAAACCAATGCTTTACTTTTTAAATCATTTATAAAATTATTATGATAGATGAAAACTTTCCCAATAATAAAATTTCATATAGCTACACCTATGACATTGGAGAGCACTGAACATATAGATTTATTAACCTGTTCTTGGGAATATGCCATTAGCCTTGGATGACCGCCCTATTGAATACATCCTTTTAGAATTGTTATATTTTAATGATTTATATTAATAATAATGATGTTACCTGTTCTGTTTCTCATTAAGTACACCGACATACTTTCAGAGTTGTAATGCTCAGATGATGTTTGTATTTTACTGTGCCAAATGACTTTTTTTTGGTGTTAGTGATTATTTCACTGGATACGGTTTCTAAGGGTTGCTACATTTGATTTTTAATGTATAAAAACCCCTGCTTGAGAGCTGCAAAATACCCTCAGATTCAAGCTGCCTCTGTGTTTCTGTTTCTCACAGCTGAATCCTTACCCACCTGGACATCAAGGACCCTCATCACAGGGACCCCCATACCCAGCTGGGGTGACCGTGGCTCTTCAAACTATTCCACAAAATAGAAACAGCTAAATATCATAATCCTTACTTGCTCCCTCTTCTACCTCCTAGGCCTAAGAAGATGGACAAGAAAAGGACACCCCCTCAGTCCCATATTCTACAAACAGTACAGAAGGCTGGAGAACAATGGGAAAATTTGACGCTTTTCCCAATTGTAAGCATGGATGATGGAGATCCAGAATGGGAACCAATCTCCTTTAAACTTCTTAAGGAATTAAAAGACAGATAGAATAAAAGGAAGTCATCGAGTGAATGCAGCTGATTCCAACCTTCCTAAGTCTTTCTGATTCTCCTGCCTCGCTTACATTTATTTATCTAGTGAGTGTATGTATGCAGGTATAGGCATTTCCCAGCTCACAAGTAGAGAACACCTCTGTCCAGACTAAGGCTTCACAGACAGTGCCTAACCCAGCTATTTCACTGGTCCAATACAGTATTTTTAAGATGCAGGAATAGAAGCTGGAGAAACAGCACAACTGTAGGTTGCTTGCCTAAAGCATGCACAAAGCCCTGGGTTTGGCTTCCAGTACAGGAGAGCCAGCCATGAAGATGCAACCTATAATCTCAGCACTCACAGGCAGAGGCAGGAGGGTCAGAAACTGAAGATTATCCTTGAATAGGGAGTTCAAGGCCAGTCTGAGATATATGATCCTCTATTTCCCAACAATAAAAGGCACCGAATATTAACAAAACTAGAACAAAACAAAACACTATTTCTCTAATCTGTAAGATAAGTGGAGTCTAGTAACTGGCAAGGAATATACTCTATAAAACTACTCTCAAGTCTGGACAAACTACTACTAAAGAGGGCATTTATACACTTCTGAAACACTGTGAACGAGATCAGTACTTACTTGATAATCATTTCTCTTAATATTTGGAACATCCATGTTGTGAGTAGAGGGACAGATATCTTCATGTTTTCTGCCAGTGAAAATGTCAATTCCAACAAGGCGTATCTGACAGAGGCGAGAACAACAGGAAACATGGTTAATCTTATTTATTATATATAAGTACACTGTAGCTGTCTTCAGACACTGTAAAAGAGGGAGCCAGATCTCATTATGGATGGTTGTGAACCACCACTTGGTTGCTGGGAATTGAATTCAGGACCTTAGGAAGAGCAGTCAGTGCTCTTAACTGCTGAGGGGGTGGAGTGGCTCCCCAGGGGGTAATGCAATGCAAGTGAAGTGAGCCAGGATGGGCTCCATCCAGGGCATGATGGTACATGCAGATGAGAGGGCAGAGATCGGGCACCATAGGGCTGACAAGATTCAGCCCAAGCTCTGGCACTGGTACATGCAGGTCCCAGTATGAGATGCAGACAGTTCGGCCTCAGCCCATGTTCCCAAGCACCCCCCATAGTGTTATCATTGGAACCCCACCTCTTACTCTCTTGCCACCTGCATTAGCTTAGCAGGAACAAAGGGGTAGGGATCTAAAATGGATGGTGGGGCCTGCCGTGTTTGGGCATTTGTGCCAATAAGTGGTGCTGCCAGTTGGAGTGAGAAAGCAGGGCAGAGACCGGTGCCGTTGAGAGCCAGGTGCAGTTGCTATAGCTAGCACTGGATGCTTGTGTCCTCGCTGAGACTAGGAAGAGGATGTGTCTGGAGCCTCCAGGTGTGCAAGGCCCTGAGGCCTAGGCCCGAGTTTTACTATGGGGACACCAAGGTTGCCTTAGGGCAACCAGAGGACTTCTGAACCTTTTTGAGGAGGGGAGCAAGTCAAACTCTGAGGCAGGGCCTGGGGAGACACGTGGATGCTCTAAACCCTCCTCTCCTGCCTAAGAAAGATCAAGTGGCTTTGTGCTCCCGCCTTGAAGTGTGTGTGGGACCATGTGCATCTGTGTGTGCGGCATTCTGCTGGAGAAATGAAAGGGCCATGCTCGTGATTCCTGGTGGTGGGCCACTGTCTGGTAGGTTTGAGGAAAACTCAGGAACTTGTGCTGTCAAAACTGTTTGGAGGGCCAATGGGAATGGATATCCAGCAATAAGAGGGAGCCCCTGAGGTGACACCTACAAAGGGACAGAGAGGCCCAGGTACTGCCCTTGGGAGAGGACAGAGAGGTTTAGGCCCCATGCTGGGTGAGGATGGATGATAAGTCAAAGAATGGAGGTGGAGTATGGCCAAGCAGCCTGAGACCAGCTACTGCTGGGGCCCATCTCCCAGTGAGGGAGGGGCAGAGGAACCCCATGGGGGTCCCTAAAGTTGCATATTTAACATAGTTTGCATATATGATGCCCATCTACCTTATGGCAGAGTCCTGTGCTTTTGGAGCACCTGTGGGGGCACCTTGGGCCCATTCCCCGGTGGGGCGGGGCTTGGCAGGAGGGGTTCCCTGCTCTGCCTAGAAGGGCGGGCCTGGAGACCTCACCTTGCATAGCTAGAAGCTGGGTCAGGGACCAGGGCCCCAGTGCTCTGCTCCCATTCCCAGGGCAGAGCCCCTGCCAGGCATGCCTCATTGAGCCTTGATGGAGCGGGCAGGGTCCGGGAGCACCCAGAGGCCTCCAGTCAGCCATTGCTGTGGCCCATCACGTGGCCTGGCATTTCACGCTCCTGGGGCGCTGGTACCTGGCATCGGGTATGTCGCCCACCCAGACAGCTCAATACTGCGTATGGCCTCTCTCCCTGCCAGGGAGCGAGTTCAAGTAAGAGAGGAGTCCAGAGGCCCCGGGGTGAGTCCGAGGGGCAAACCGAAGGCTACCCGGCCCCTAAGAAGCCCTTCAGTCCATGTTGGTGCTGACTGAGCGAGAGATGCTGAGCGTCTGTGCTGAGACAGAGATGTCCTCGTGGTCTACAGGGCTGTGGCAGTCCGAGGTGATGTCCAGGTCGAAGAGCGGCACTTGCACGGTGCCCAGGCTGGCCGAGGTGCCAGAGCGTAGGCAGCGCAAGTAGAAGCCCAGCAGCAGATCCAGCTTATGCTCAATGGACTGCACCTGGTGGGCGGAGCGGGACTAGGCTGGGAGGTGACTGGGACCCAACAGCCCTGTCCCTAAGGAAGGAAGTCGGCCTGGGAGGGGCGGGGCCAAAGATGGGGGGGCGAGCCTTGGAAACCATACAGATCCTAGGTAGGGGGCGTGGTTAGGACGGGCTTACCTGTGAGATCTCTTAGGAAGGATTGATTGTGAGTGGGCTTTCTTGGAGCCGGGCTTGTTTGTAGGGTGGAGCTTGGCAGAGCAGAACTCAGTATGATTGCCCTACTAGGCCAAGGCTCTGCACTACAGCAGTGCTGAACCTTTGACAGGTATTTTAGCCATCCGGTACAAGTCCTTCTACACTCACCTGCTTTTCCACCGTAACTACACGCCCCATCATGCTGATTTCATCCACTGCCTCCGTGTCTGAAGGACCCTTATCGCCCTTCTCCTGACTCTTGCGGTCCCCAGGCCCTCGACCCACAATTTGGTCCACCCTGTGGAGGAAAGAAACCATCAAAGAGACTGAGTTACACTGTACTTCCCTTCCACAAGAACCCTAGGTTGACTGCTGACCAGGAAGACAGACTGCACTGATGGGAAGAAGCCACTTCCCTGCCCAAGGGAGGTAGGTGAGCCTGGAAGACACCCGCCCCTGCTTTGAAAGTTCTCCAGACAACAAGCAGAGCCTCCGAGGTCAAAAATCGGGCTGGGGAAGGGAATGTTAGAATGTGGATAAGGCCAGAGATGGCCCTCTGCCTGCAGCGCTCTGCCTGCAGCCCTCTGCCTGCAGCGCTCTGCCTGCAGCCCTCTGCCTGCAGCGCTCTGCCTGCAGCCCTCTACCTGCAGCGCTCTGCCTGCAGCCCTCTGCCTGCAGCCCTCTGCCTGCAGCGCTCTGCCTGCAGCCCTCTGCCTGCAGCCCTCTGCCTGCAGCCCTCTGCCTGCAGCCCTGCTTCCTTCCCCTAGACCACCACTGTAGTCAGACTTCCCCTCCCCCAACCGAACCCCATGTTGCTAAATCCAGTGATCAACTCAGCCTTTATTTACTTGACCTAAGCGCAGCAGAGGTCACATCAGATCACTCCTTCCCACAGTACTTGTTCTTTTTGGCCTTTTAGACAGGATCTCGTAACCCAGCTCTCTAAACAGCCAAGATGAACTCTCCCTGCCTCTAACCGCACCCCTACCCCAGTACTGTGGCTGTTGTTGAGACTGGGCCTCCTTACATCACCCTGGCTGATCTGGAACGTTCAGTGTAGACCAGGCTAGCCTCAAACTTAGAGATCCTCCTGCTTCTGCCTCTCTAGTGCTGTGCACCCACCATGGCCTACCTTAATTGTTACTTTTTAAGTTAATGAATGATTGTACAATGAGAGGGTATGGGAGAAAGGAGAGTCCTGGGCAGTCTGGGACTTGATATAAAGGTCCTTCCTCAATCCTGGACCTAGTGGACATGCAGGATTCTAGAGAAGTGAAAGGTAACTTATTTCACTTCACACTGCTACTTAGGAAATGGGAAGTCAGTGATTACTGTGGTCCAGTTACTTTAGGACCTGGAGACAGGCATCCTAGGGGAAGCCCTCAAGTCATGAATGTGGACTGGACTTAGCCAGAGAACTTTTACTGAGGTTGTTGTTTTGGTTTTTGACTTCTAAATAGCCTGTACACTGCAAAACAGGGATCTTCTGGTTTGGGTTGGATTTCTGCTTTCTTTGTTCTTTTGAAGCAGAGTCTCATAGCCCAGACTAGCCTAAAACTCTTCCTTCCTCTGTCTCCCCAGTGCTGAGACTACAGATGTACCACTTAGCAACACCCCTACAGGGCACAGGTGGCCTTAGCTCCCTCATCTAGGCCAGGACCTTCAACTCCCCCACGCCCCCTTTTCAAAGCCCAAATACCCACCGAGCCTGCAGGCTCTTGATTCGCCCCAGCATGTCCAGGTGTCCTGCTGAATACTGCTCGATGACATCCTTTACGTCATATGGCCGCAGTGTCTCCTTGAATTTCCTTTTGGCTACCAGGAACTTCAGAATCCTGTTAGGGAAGGGGGTTCACTGATAGATGCTTCTGTCCCCATAGGGAACTCTTCCAGTTCCCTCTCTGCATCTTTGTCCATGTCCAGGTCACCTGCTTCAACTACTCTCTCCAACAACCTCTGCCAGGTCCCCTGGCTCTTTAACCAACCTCCATGGTCCCCTTTGCCCTGCACATCCAGAGGCTGGCTTGGTGTTTTCTCATATGCCTCTGTGGTAGCATTAACCTAGGAGGCAGGAAGCGACCCTGTTGTCTCTCAGCTCAGTGGGACAGGGCGCTTCTAGAACATCAGCTGCTGCTGCTGCTGGGTTAGAAGGAGAAATGTCGCATTCAATCTGCGCATACTTGGCAATTGTGTGCCGGTTCTTGGACACCCAAAGAGAGTTATATCCAACCTCTGGCTACAGGGAGGCCAGGTATAGACAGAATCTCTTATAAGCATTACCTACCCTCCCCCCCCCCAAAAAAAAACCTCACCAAAACCAACCAAAACCAAAAACCAAACCAAACCAAACAAACAAAAACCTGACCTGGCTGTAGGGTAGGGAGCTGGGAGGACACAGACACAAAAACCTGGGTGACAAGAGCCAGGTTCGCAGACTGGGAAAGGAGAGCTTGAAGCCATGAGAAGGGCCACAGGAGGCAGAGCCTCAGATGGTACTTGTCAGCCAGGGGCAAGAGAGCTTTTCTTGCTCTGAAGAAAGGAGCTTCCCAGAAACAGGCATGGAAGTGTGAAGAGAAAAAACTGTGCGGGGTGGGAGCAGGAGCTCAGGAGAAAGGGGACAGTCCCCAGACTGGTGGGCAGCGTGGGGAGCCAGGGCTAACCATGAGAAGGGGCTGGGTGGGGGCTGTGTAGAGAAGGCACTGGGATGGGGGCACCACTGCCGCTCCGCTTCAACATGCCTGCTTTGCCAGCTTCTAGAATGTTGGGGTGCTCCAAGGCACCAAGGCCCGTTCTCAGGATGGGCCTGAGTTGGGGGGGGGGGGACAGTGGGGTGGTGGAAGGAGACAGATTCCAGCAACTCAGAGGTTGGACAAGAGACTTGAGTTCAAATCCAAGTTGACTCCTATGGCTGGAAGCAGGGCAGACAGTAGTACTGACTGCCTGACTTGGGGAGCTGTGCAGAGGAGCAGTTTGGGTGTGAGGGTGCTAAGGTGAGCTATCCTGGCCTTCACAGCTCAGATACTGTGTCCAAGATGGTGGTCACAGAAAGGGAGAGAAAGAGGTGAGGTGGTGCCTGACTCCGAGAGGAGCCCAGCTGGCTGATCTCAGAGGGAATACAGGACAGAGGTTGTAGGCAGGTGCAGGAGCCGGGAACAGAGTCAAGGGAGCTGAGCTTTAGTGACCTCCACAGCCCAGCTGCAGGCTGGAAGTGGAGACCCAGCCAGGACACCTCGCCAGGAAGCTGGGGCCAGATCCACACTGGGCATGGCTACAGAGTATAGGAGACCAGCACCTACTTAATTATCATAGCAGCCAATAATATATTGTGGCTTTCAAACTGTTTGACCAAGACATAAGAAATACATCTTATCCTGCAAACCAGTATTCATTCACACATACAGATTAAAATGCAGTTTATAAACATAATCACCCTTAGTCACATAGTCACATTTAGTCTCATATTTTGTTTTTGTTTTTTGGAGCAGGAGGTTGGTAGGTCAGGAGAGCCTCAAACTGTCTATGTAGCCAAGGTTGACCTTGAATTCCCAACCCTCCTATGTCTACTTCCTAGGTGCCACTCTGCCTAACTTCACTTTTTTTTTCATGCTGACCATGACACCCTGACTTAGTTTCACTGAGTTCTTGACCTATGGTTTGAAGAGTACCACTCTTGAGGATGTCCTAGGAGAAAGAAAAGGGGGCCAAGGCACCCAGGGAGAAAGACTTTGTGATGCAGGGATGAAAGGAGCTTGGGACTGAGGCACAGATACAGAAGAAAGGCACATGTAGAGCAGGCAGAGACTGCAGCAGAAGCTACCAGGGGCCTCTGCGGAGGCTGGGGACAGAGAAGGGACGAGGCCACCACAATGTGGGAGAAGGGAAAGGGGGAGGGAAGTAGAGAGCCCGATGGGGAGGACGCTGTATGTATAAGGACAGAGACCCTGCTGGGCAGCTGTACTCCTGGCCGCCAGAGCCAGGGCCTCTGGACATGATGTGTGTTGTGAAGGAGCAAGTGGTGCTGGCAGCCATCTGCCTCCTGTCCGCACGCTCCTGCACTCCAGGCAGGTAGCACCTGGCACCCTGGGACCTGCGCCAGGGTTAGCCATGAGGAGGGGCCCAGATGGGGAGCAGTGACGGGTGGCAGGTGGGACGGAGGGCTGCTTACCTTGGTCCCGGCCTCACCTGACAGAACGGATGACCGTCTTCACAGCAGGCATGACATCATCCACCGTGAGCTCACACTGGTAGCTCTTCTCCTCAGCTGCTTCCTCTGAGGGGCCCTCTGTAAAGACAGGAACGGCACATGAGGGCCAAGAATGGTAGAAAAAAATACACACTCAACCTCCACCTCCATTAGCAGGACTCATAGGAGGACAGATCTAGAAAGAGCCCAGAACCTTCGTGAGGCTCAAGGCGGATGGGTATCCCGCCTCACTGGCTGTTGCATCTCACTGTCCTACGTTACACGTCCTTTTGCCTATTCCATGGCTGGGAAGGGCAGACATCTGCCTGGTGACAGGTGGGTGGCAGCAGCTTCAGAGGACATATGGTCTAGCCTGGGACAAAGATGGTGCACGCAGCCTTTGAGGACATGTTACCCCTTACAGGGCAGGAAGCCTCAGGGGAAAGACATTTATTTCCTGCTCTTCATGGAGTCTTTGTGTGGCCTCCTCTTCCGCAAGAGGGCTTAGGAGGGAGATACTCCAGCTAGTGCCAGAGCTTGTTACAAGGAAGGCCCTGAAAGCAAGGACGGAGAACAGCTGCTCTGAGGCAGGTCCCCTGTGCTTGAAGAGGGTGATACTTTCCTCACAGAGGAGGGCGATGCCAGGCACCACCATGCTTCCATGGTCAGAACCTCCTAAAGAACTACTGGTCTGTGATGTTCAGTAACTTTCCAGGAAAAGCCTGGGTTCTCAGGCCTCAGCATCTTGGCACAGTGCAGGCAGAAGCTCTGAGCTGGCCTCTCTCTCCAAGAGCAAAGAGAGCATCCTGTGCTCATCCCCTTGGCTCTGTTGACCCTCTCTTCTCTACCAAGAGCCTGGAGCTCATTCAGCAGGGGCAAGGGGTCTGTTAAGAGACCCCATACAGCTCTCCCATTTTCCAGAAAAAGCACAGAACAGGGCCATCTCTTGCCCAAGTCCTAGTGAAGAACTAGAACTCAAAGGGACCATCTTCCTCTAACAGTGGAGAAATGACCCCTGCCAGGCCCTCGGCCACAGTGACAGCAGGCTGGGCTGGGTACGAGGTGACATCAGAGAACACCAGCTTCAGAGCTGGCCAGCCTTGCTTCAGGATAAGGGTGTTCCCACTCACATGCTGAGAGTCTCAGTTTCCATGTCTATGAAACGGGGTAGCTAGGAGAGGCAAAGGACACTGGCTCAGCCCCTCTGCTGAGCCCTCACTGCTGTGACTCATCCCACTACAGATTCCTCAGAATCTTTATCTGAAATAGATGCTATTGTTGCCTCTGTTCTACAGATGGGGAAAGTGGGACCCAGAGAGATGTGGTCCTTATCTAAAGTAAGTGACAGAGGCCATGTGTGGCTCAGTGGATAAGAGTGCTCGGCGGCGTGAAGGCTGATGACTAGAGTTTGATCCCAAGACCTGTGTGGTAGGGGGAGGGAGCCAACTCTCACAGCTTATCCTCTGACTTCCACCAGCACAGACACGGACACATACAAACAATAAATAAGTAAAACAGGGGGCTGGATACGTGGCTCAGCAGTTAAGAGCACTATCTGCTCTTCCAAGGTTTCGAGTTCAATTCCCAGCAACCACATGGTGGGTCACAACCATCTGGAATGGGATTCAGTGTCCTCTTCTGGCATGCAGACATATATGAGGTAGAGCACACGTGTACAAAATAAGTAAAATCTTTTTTTTAAAAAAATTAAAATATAATTTTAAAACTTTAAAAAGAAAAGACAGAGCCAGGATTCAAATCTCGGGAGCCTGGTTCCAAATCTTTTACTCTTACCACCAACCAGTGCCCCCTCTAAATTCTCATTTGATTTGTAAACAGTCTGGAGACTGGACTATAGTGAAGAAGGAATTATGATGTCCGTTTTCTAGAGCAGACGATCAGAGCCAGCCCTCACCCACGCTGCCCCCAGCAGATGCATAGCCCGCGACCTCTGGGTCTTACCCTCCGCAGAGCAGTGGGGCTTGAGTCTCAGAGAGGCCCGGAAGCCGGTACGGTCATTGAAACTCCAGCTTTTCTGCACCTTGCTGGGGCTGGACGCCTCGCCCACCTGCTCACTGCTTGGCGAGGTGGGAATTGGTGGCGGTGCCAGGTGCTGTTTGGATGGACCTGTCCGCTTCTGGGAGCTGCTCATTCGGATTCGGTCTTTGATGCCCATCCGGCTGCTGCCAGGGCAGGGCATAGCAGAGAAAGAGCCAAGTGAGCTGGCCGGAAATAGGTAGGTGAGGACAAAGCCGGCCTAGCTGATCTAGGGGGTTGCTATGGGGTCTTGGTTCCCATCAGTTCTTTCCTCGGGTACAGCCTGGGGGCCCTGATGCCTATGTGAAGCTAGATGGGGACATGTCCCTGCCCCATCTCCACCTCCCGTCCCCATCCCCAGACAGATAAGGGGTACACACAGGAGACTGATGGCAGAGTGAAAGCAGTGAGAGAAGCCAGAAGGAAGTCAGAGACAGGAGGACAAGGATCCAGGACCAGCCCGGGTAGGTGGGGGGAGGGGGGAGGTAGCAACCCCTGTGGAGACAGACAACACTGTAGAAGGAGCTCACTCTGTCAGGCACACAGAGTGTGGCTCTGGGCTTTGTGGAAGTGAGAAAGTGTGTGTACCCTGTAACTGGATTCATAGGCACCCATGTGTGTGCACACTGTGTATACAAGTGTCAACTTTACACTTCCCTGCCCCCCCACACCACATTTACACTTCCCTCCTCCCCACTCTGCTGGGGCTATCTTATCCCACACTGGTCAGGTCACTGCTTTAGGTCTTGGTACAGTTGTATAAATAGAACACTACAAACTAAGGCCTCTCTCACACAACTCTCCGTGTGTCGGTAGCTGTGGGTCTGTGTGATATGATAGGCTGCTGAGGCTCTGATGTCTAGGACACATGAGGTGCCAGCCCCTGTAGTGAGAATCCGTGCGTAGAAGCCTGTTCTCCTGTGGTTCTCCCCCACCCCCGTCTGAGTTCTGTTCTCCAAGGCTGATATGCTATCCACAGAGCACCTGGAAGGCCCACTCACCCGTGTGCTTGTGAGCACATATGTATGTAAGAATGCTTGTATACTTCCTGCACCCAGTTCCCCACCACATCCCCAAACCTTGGAGGAAGATAAGCAAGGGGAGGCCCCCATTTCCCTGAGACAGGCCCCAGTTAACCAATACCTGGTAGAGTAACTCTGTGTCTAAGAGATTGAAGAACCATGCTATGCTGTTGGTAAGATCTCAGCTAACATTCTCTGGCCCATACCCTGCAGCATTACCACCATCTCCCCTGATGCAGGTCCTCACTCTCCACAGGAAAATAGCACCCAGGTTCACACAAGGCTTGAGAAGGGGCAGAGGTGAAGAAGGGGGTCATAGTACCTGCCTGGGGCTTTCAGATTAAAGCTGAACAGACGACAGAACCTGGTTTCCATATCAGGTTGGGAGGCAGCCCCACCCCATGCCCAGAACATGGAGCAGAGAAGCAGAGTCAGGATGGTGAGGTAGGGGGAGATCACAAAACCAGGGACACCTTTGGAGAGGTGTCCCAGATATAGGGCCTTCCTGAGGGAGAGATTATAGGTCATAGGTTGGGAACTTGGGGCTGTCAGAAAGAAATCCATGACGTTCTTCACTGACCTGGGATCTCTCGGACATACCTAAAGATTCCAAGTGAAGTTTGAGTGTGGCTTTCCCAAACCTCCTGTGGGCTCTCCTCATGCTAACAAGCACCCACACACACCCTAGACCATGCAAGGCCACCCTGTCGTCCGTTACTCCAACGGGGAAAGAAGGAGAGGACGCTGGAGAAACCCTTGTGCTGCGGTTCCAGGCTTGCTTGAAACTGGAGATTGCTCCTGGGTGTTCTGGAGAGAGCGTGGTCTCCCTGTCACTGGGGTGTTTAGCAAGGCTATTCTTGTACCCAGCAGGACTCTCAGAGAAAGGGGTCTCAGGTTCACATTTGAGGCCTTTGAAAGCCCCTTTCTGGCTCTCGTTCTGTGGTGGCAGAGGGAGCTTCTGGCCTGATTTAGGGATTCTGTAACTTTCCAGCCGGGCAAAGGCCCTGGCTTCTCTCGAATGCAAGAAGACACTGTTTTCCCCTGGAGTAGCCCTGGAGTCCAACTTCTTGGGCAAGGACCAGAAAAAGGCTCACGTCAGCCTCTCTGGAGGCTGAAAGCTCAAAGAAAATGGAAGGAAACCTGGCACATGGCAGGCACCAAAAAAGCCCTTTTCCTCCTCGGCTCCTTAGAGCGCACGGGGCCCAGCTGCAGACCCTGGTGTTTTCGGCCTCCGAGGGTCCTCTTGTAGGGTCTCTAAATTTGCTATCCCTCTTCTATGGGTGCAGAAAGAGAGAGATGGCTTGCCTAAAACCAGAACAAGGTTGGGCTCTATTTTCTCTGACTTTCGAGACTGTGTCTTTTTCTGGGACAAGGGCTTAGAATGGGGACTGTGGCAGTGGTCCTCAGCTATCTTGTCCAGGTGGCATCTGACATTGGGGACACTGGGGTAAGTCATCTTTCTGTCAAGGTGCTCTCCTGGGACATCCTGAGTGGAGGCCAGAAATCCTAGGAGTCTTTCATCCCAAGATGCATGCTGGAGGCCCCAGCGAAAGAATGGTCCGGTTCAAAATGTCAATAGTGCTGAGGTAGAGAAGAGTGGAACTGTAGTGCCTGGGTGGGTGCGGATGGAGAGGTGTGAGAGAGGGGAAAGGAGCAGTTAGCTGCTCTCTAACTACCCTGAAAACCCAGCTAGCCCTTGTAGTCACAGCCATAGGGAACTCTGCCTATCGCAGCCCAGGCGGGGAAAATACCACCTGTGCCTATTCCACACAGTCCCTCTTCAGGGACTACAGAGAAAGAGCCTTCCCATTGGCCTTTGATTCTTCCTGCCCTCCAACCTACACTTGCACAGGAATAGGTCTAACCCAGTCTCCTCAGTGCCACTCTCAGGCAGCCCCTATTTCCTACAGACATGTTCCCAAACTTTTGGGGTTTTGTTTTGTTTTTTCTTTTTTCAGGATTGGGGATAGCATTCTCGAGATCTACCATACAGCTACATCCTCCTCAGCTTCCGGAAGTATGGTTTTTATTTTATTTGTTTGTTTATAGATGGGATCTCATGTAGCACAAGCTGGCCCGAAACTTGATATGTGACTGAGGATAACCTTGAACTTCTGATCCTCCTGCCTCTCCCTCCTGTGTGCTAAGACTATAAGCATGCACCATCATATCCAGTTTATGCAGCACTAGGAAGCACATGCATGGATTCTAGGCAAGCACACTACCAACTGAGCCACACCCCAAAGGCCTTCTTAACTGACAAGCATAGTAAATTGATTGAGGTCAATGTTTACAGGAGCCAGTCAGTTTTAGCAGAAGCAAGTCCCATTAGCACCTATATTTTACATGGAAGGGAACTGAGGCATAAAAAGTTAGGTGTTGTGTCTGAGGACACATAGCTAGCAAATTGGAGCTAGATGGTGGCCTGGAACTAACAATTCTAAAACGGGCTGCCTCTCAACAGAAGCACACAGACAATTTGGGGACTTGGCTCTCATTCCCGACCACAAGGTTCCACTGGCACCTCAGGGAGTCAGAGGCTGCATGAACCCAGGCCACCTATATGCCAATAGAATGAGGCTCATACTGGGCTTGGGTTCTTGCGACCCAGTCCTGCCCCAGCCCTGCCTCCAGCAAGCCACTCTCAGATCAGGCCATGCTAGGCTACAGGCTCATCTCCCACAGCTATATGCTTTCTCCAAGCCTGATTTCTACGGCTCTCTGGCTTGAGCACCCTCCCCTGGCAGCCCCCTCTTGCAGGCCTGCTTCTGGGCTAAATGCCTGACCTCAGCTGCACATCCCCTCTGCTTCCCTCGTGTGTTGTACTCAATGCACTGAACCACAATTACTCTTTGCAACTCTCTGGGGACCATGTTTTATTCATTACCATTTCCCCGGTGCCCAGAGCCGGGCCTGGCACGGGGCAGGTACCACAAATGTAGTCGTGATGCAGCTGAAAAGAGCAGGGACTGTGAAATTGGTGACAGAAGTGCCAGGCACAGTCGCTTCAGACACCTGTGGGCTTCCCAAGCAGAGACTGGAGAGTCAGGAAACTGCTTCCAAGGTTGGCACAGGTCAGGGTGGGAAGGACCCTCAGAGAGCCTCTAGTTTATTCTGTCCATTCCACAGAAGGGAAAAGATCCAAAGGAGAGAAGGAATTTAGCTAAGATACCACAGGGGGCTGCAGCATAGCCAGCACACCCTCAGCTCCTGAGAATGTCCCTTCTGACACACTGGGCCCTAAGCCTGGCAGAGGCATCCCCAGGAAAGCAAGGGGGCTTCTTAGGGCCCCAAGGCAGATTGCAGGTGGCAGGCACATGCACCTTGTCCTTGACCCATCCTGTCCCCCTCTCCGGCCCCTAAAGTGGGAGGAGAAAGGAAGAGAGGGGACAGGAGGAGCAGACAAGGGGGTACCTCGGTCTCCAGCTGGCGTGGATCCGAAAGAAACTCCGCTTATTACTAAACATCTGGCTGGAAGGTTGAGAACAAGACACGAACAGAGGTTAGTGACAAAGAGACAGGCAGACAGAGTGTGGAGTACTGCCAGGGTGGGACTGGCCTCCTGTGGCTGGAAGGAGAGAAGGATCCCCACTGAAGCCATCTTCCAGTCCCGAACCCAGGATGCAGAGATGCTCAGGCTCTGCATACAATCCCTTGGGTGTATGGCGAGCCTGCAGAACTCTAGGTCCCATCTCCAGAGACTGAGTCTGTGGGATGGAGAAGTCGCATCCTTTGCATTCTGAGTACGTGCTCCATGGGATGTGGACACAGGCAGTCAGGAGACCCGGGTTTTAGAGACTCATCCCATAACCCTCAAGGGGAGGTCCTGGCACTGGGAATGCCATTCCCAGGAAGTCCTGCTCCCCCTTGGAGCCCCGCTTCCTGGAAACATGCTCAGTGCCGGCCATCTCCAAGCTCCATGTAGCCAAACCAGGGTAGGGTGTGGGAGATAAGTGTGTACACATGTGTGTACACACATGTCTATGTACACACATGTTTGGGGGTTACACCCCATCTCCTAGGGTCAGGATAGCCAGGATTAGGGGCATGGTCATTTGGCTTGACCAAGTGATGGATCCAAAAGTCACAGCTCAACACTCACCCGATTCACCCAGGTTCCTGAGTCATCCACCATCACACACAGAGCAGACAGACACTTCAGAGCAGACAGATACAGTGTTAATAATGCCAGGCTTTCAACATCCATGTTCCCAGGCCTCTGAGCACTCAGGGACCCAGAATCAATCATTAAGGGCATAGGCTCCAAGCTCCCTTGCACCCCAAGTGTCTTCTGATCCAGTTGAAGGGATCCAAGAGTGAACTGGAAGCTCAAAGGCCATATTTGGCCCTGTTCATGGTTGCCAGAATGCCAAACCTTGTGAGTTTCTGACTATAAGTTGTGGTTTGGCAAGCGTAGTGGTATCTACAGGCAGTGATGGAGAACCAAAGTCAGGTGACATGGGGGCTTCTCTTCAGGGAAGCCCCCAGTCTAGCTTGGCCAAATTTCTTCTCCCTGAAGTTCCAGACCTGTCTAGCCCTTGGCCAGTAAGAGCCTTCCTTTATTGTGAACAAGAAAAAGACTCTGCTCCCGTTTAGCCTCCTCAATCCATCCCCTAAGCCTCTTCAGCCCCAGAGACTAGGGCCCCTGAGGAGCCTGAACAGGCTCACTGCAGTGAGCAGAGCTCTTAACTGCTCCAGCCACCTTTCAACTCTTTCAAAGGCATCTTACTTTCTTTGAAAAGGTTGCAGGGGCACAGAACTGAGATTCGTTAAGTATCCAAAACCTGAACAGTTTGGTGGCATCAAAATTCAACACACTAAGTAACTCAGGACTTCAATTAACAAGAGTCCCCAGAAAGTGAAAACCAAGTCTCTTAGAATTATAAGAACTGGATTGCCTCAACTAAACAAAATGTTTTAGACCACCAGGGCCGGCAGCCCTTCCAAGGAGGTGGGGAGGGAAGAGTTAGCAGTAGAGTGAAGGCGACACCAGCGCCTGGCCAGCAGGTCCAGTCCCCACCACCCTACTCAAGAAGAGCCCACGACCTCCCTGTGCAGGAATGCGGGGCCCGGCGCCTCCCCCCACCCCATCCTGGCTGCCAGGACATCAGCCAGGCTGCAGGTTCAGGGAAAACCGGGACCGAGCACACGCAGGCTCCACCTGGCCCTCAGTGCGCCTAGGACCCGCAGCGGTGCCGCCCTGGATCCCGGTTCCGGCCAGCGGGGAAGGGCCAGAGTCTGGCGGTCCCGAGCTCGCCGCCCTCTAGTTCCCGTGCATCTCGGCTCCTCGCCTCGCCCGGACCCGGCATCACCTCCTGCATTCACCGCTGCCCCCCCCAGGCCCGGCCACAGGACTTCACCTTCAGGCCCACACCACACCACTCTGCCCGTGTCCTCTGCTGGTCCAGGAGACTGGGCGGGGCCGCCAAGCTTCCCACACCCGGCTTTCAGACCTGGCCCGCCCCCACGGGGCCGCCCCTCCCGCCGCGCACACACTTCCGGGATAGGACCTGGAGCTCCAGGGGCCCCGCTTTCAGACCTCCCATTGGCTTAAAGCTTCCTGAGGTCCCGCCCCATCAGGTGAAGCTCGCCCAGGAAACCCCAAGTGCTACAGAGTAGTGCACTCTTGATATACTAAAGATTTTGTTTAAAATAAGGTTAATGTTAGAATATATATGAATAAGGTTTCAGAGTTTTGAAAAAGAAAATCAGATATACAGTCACCCCCATAATCAAGATACAGTAGAATATTTTCACATCCCAAACTGTGCCTCTTGGTCATAAACCCTGTTTCCACTCCCACTTTACACCCAGCCAGACCTTCCCAACCATTAACAGTTAAACTTTTTTAATCCTCATTTTGAATTATGGGAAAAGGCCAGGACAGTGAAGCAAGTTCCCCTGAATCATATCACTTGTAAAAGTCAGTCAGAATTAAAGTTAAAATCACTTTTTTGTCTATCACCATATTCACATAAGATTTGTTTTTAAACCAAATGACTATTCGACAAATACAGTGACTTCTGAGGTGTCTAGAACACTGAAGTAGCAAATTGTGAGCCCTTGATTCTAGGAGAGTTACAGGATTAGGTTCCTTGTGGGTCCCTGTGGCCACATTCCATGGGGAACAAGTGATTGATATGTTTATTTCTATAAGAGGCACATTACTTCATATGGATTTGTTAACTTTGGGTGTGTGGCTGATAGCACTATGATGTAAGCTTGAAGGTATTTTATCTACACACGTGTCTTCTCTATTTGGCACAACAGAACCTTGTGCATAGGAACACCAGAAAACTTTTCAGCATGGTATTTGGGGGGGGGGGCATTTCAAGCAGGGAAATCAACAGATGGCATAAGGTGCAAATCAGAAAACAAAGCTCTGAAAAACATAGTAAATAGACTGGAAAGAACATGTGTGCGCAGTTTGATAGCTGAAACCATAAAAGAGAATACTGCTGTGTTTGGCCTCAGCTCAGATCTCAGCACATGCACAGATGATACAGGAAGCACTGTTATTTGGAGATTTTCTTTTGTGTCTTTCTGTCAACCCACAAATGTAGTATCCAAAAATAGTGAGGATTGATTATTTTGTTCATTTATTTCTTATAATTTGTTGACTATTTATTTGAGCATTCCTACTTCTGGAATTTCCAGGTAGTTAGAGCCAGCTCCTTGTCCATAAGCTGCTTGCAGTCTGTCAGTCTTGTAATTTCCACAGATAAATAGTCCAGTCACAAGTACAGACCACTGACTACAGGAGCTCCTCCTGCTGAGCCTGGGTGTTGGTCAAAGGGACCCTAAGGCAGTCTGCATGTAACTTTGAGTTTTCTACAGAGAGGCTGAAAGGTTTTTTTTAAAAGCTGAAATTAATTCCTATTAATATGTTTAGTTTAACTTAATATGTTGAAATGTTCTTTCACATGTAATTATAAAACTATTACTAAGCTATTGCATATGTGTGTGTTTATTTAAATTAATACTAACTTTTTACAATAACGTGTGTACTTTTTGTTTAACATCTACGTTCACAGGAACCACATTTCAGGTGCACTGTAAGCTGTATACGGCTGGTGCCTTGTCTATGAACACCACAGATTGGAAAGTATAGCTATAACTTCTCTGGAGGTGACAATCTAATTTGAGATTCGAAGTTTGGGTAGAAACTGGCAGTAAGAAGCTGTTAAAGTTTGGATGTGCAGTTTCTCCCAAAAGAAAGACAGGCTGAGCCCTTGCGTTCTCAGCTGGTGGCACGATTTTGGGAGACTTCTAGAAACTTTAGTGGATCTTGGCTGGGGTAAGAAGACCACGAATGATGTGTATCTGACATTATCTCGTTCCTCGCATCTTTCTGTCTTCTCTGTTTCCCACCATAATGGGGAGAAGATGCTTTCTGATAGAACTCCCAGGCTGTGATGTTGTCCAAGTACCTGGGGCCAAACCATGAGTCAAAATAAGTACTTACTCTCTTCAGATGTGTATGTCAGGCATTTGGGCGACAATAAAATGTTAGCCCATAAAGTGTTTAGAAAATGCATTTAAACCAAAGGCAGCAGTATAAGAGCCCAAATGACAGAATTGTGGTTTTATCTTGCAAATAGCTTAGCATGTACCATAAAGAGATGGGTGAATTTTTAGTTTATTCTAAGAGCAGTAAATGAAAGAGCAATGCAGTGATGAAATGATAACTATTTTTTAAATTTAGAAAGACCACCCAGTATGATACCTTTATAGGGGAGAAAACTACTAGAAGTAGGAAATTAATTATCAGCAAAATAAAGTTTATTTTTGAGAACAAGTAGTGACTGTGAAGATACAGTATCAAAAGAGATTTAGAGGAAGAATGGAAAAGTGGTCATAATTGAATGTTGACAGTAAAGATGAGGAGGCACAGAGTGTAAAGAATTTAACTAAGACACAGGGTTTGTTTATTTTTTAAGATTTATGTATTTATGACTTGATAGTACACTGTAGCTGTCTTCAGACAGCCCCAAAGAGGGCATCAGATCTCATTCCGGAGAGTTGTGAGCCACCATGTGTTTGCTGGAATTTGAACTCAAGACCTCCAGAAGAGCAGTCAGTGCTCTTCCCCACTGAGCCATCTCTCCAGCCCTAAGACACTGTTCCGTGGCATCGATATGCCATCTAGTGACACAGAAAATTCAGAAGAAGCAGGTTTGAAGAACTGAGTTCACTTTGGAAAAAGTGAGTGAAAATTCCTGTGGCCAGTGGGATCTCTGCCAAGGAGAGGGTTTCATTGGTGACTCATTGGTTTGCGTGTGATGGATGAAGCTTAGCGCTATAACATAGCTTGAATGATCTGGGAACAAGTAGGCACAGTTGTCTTAGTGCCTCTGAGGCTTGGTGAAACACTATGATCAAAAGCAACTGGGAGAGGAAAGGGTTTATTTCAGCTCACAGTTTGTAGTCTATCCTCAGGGAAGTCAGGGCTGAAAGTTGTCAGGGCAGGAACCTGGAAGCAGGAACTGAAGGCGAGGCAGTGGAGTAATGCTGGTTACTGGCTTCCTCTTCATGGCTTGCTCAATCTGTTTCCTAATGGTACCCAGGACCACCGTCCCAGGTGTGGCCTACATACACTTATCTGGGTTAATATCTGCTTATCAGTGGGTGCATACCATGTCTGTTCTTTTGTGATTGGGTTACCTCACTCAGGATGATATTTTCTAGTTCCATCCATTTGCATAAAAAATTTCATGAATTCATTGTTTTTAATAGCTGCGTAGTACTCCATTGTGTAATTGTACCACATTTTCTGTATCCATTCCTTTGTTGAGGGACATCTAGGTTGTTTCCAGCTTCTGGCTATTATAAATAAAGCTGCTATGAACATAGTGGAACATGTGTCCTTATTACATGTTGGAGCATCTATGGTAGTACTGTATCCTAGTTTCTGAGGAATGGACACACTGATTTCCAGAGTGGTTTCCAGGTAGCTTTCAATCCTACCAGCAATGGAGGAGTGTTCCTCTTTCTCAACATCTGCTCCAGCATCTGCTGTTACCTGAGGTTTTGACCTTTGCCATTCTGACTGGTATGAGGTGGAATCTCAAGGTTGTTTTGATTTGCATTTCCTGATGACAAAGGATGTTGAACATGACTTTAGGTGCTTCTCAGCAATTCAGTATTCCTCAGTTCAGAATTCATTGTTTAGTTCTGTACCCCATTTTTAATAGGGTTATCTGGTCCTCTGGAGTCCAGCTTCTTGAATTCTTTGTATATATTGGATAGTAGTCCTTGAATTTAGAATTGGTAAAGATCTTTTCCCAATCCTTTGGTTGCCATTTTGACTTATTGACAGTATCCTTTGCTTTACAGAGTCTTTGCAATTTTGTGAGGTCCCATTTGTCAATTGTTGTTCTTAGAGCATAAGCTATTGGTGTTCCATTAAAGATCGTTTCCCCTGTGTCCATGTGCTCCAGGATCTTGCCCGATTTCTTTTCTATTACTTTCAGTGTATCTGGTTTTATGTGGAGGTCCTTGATCTACTTAGACTTGAGCTTTGTACAAGGGCATAAAACTAGATCAAAATAGACTTGAAGTTCTTGTCATACAGATCTTTCACTTGTTTTGTTAGAGTCACACCAAGGTATTTTATATTATTTGTGACTATTGTGAAGAGAGTTGTTTCTCTAATTTTTTTCTCAGTCTTTTTTATCATTTGAGTAGAGGAAGGCCACTGAGTTCTTTGAGTTAATTCTATATCCAGTCACTTTACTGAAGTTGTTTTTCAGGTTTAGGAGTTCTCTTGTGCAATTTTCTAAGTGAAGGTATTTCTGGGAGATCACTCTGTCCTGCTGGCAGTGCACAGAGCGAGATGGAGCCACCTGGTTCCTTGGGGCAAAATCTTACTTATCATTACTTAATGTGGCACTTAAGTAATTTACTTGAGGTAATCCTATCATACCTGGATGCATAAATGAGAACATGTTGCTTTCTTCCTTTGCATTTTAATATGTAATCGAAATAAATATTTGTTGACAAGAGGTTTTGTGGGTTTAATTATGCATATATCTATAGGATACTTGGTTTCAATATATATTACACAATAACAAAAATTCTACAGAAAATTGAGTCTTTACTTGTATAATGCATGAGAATATGATATAATTTATTTGTCTGAATTTCCCAATTTTGATACATTTATAATAAGTTCATATGCTTATCTTCTTAGATGCTAAAAAAGCATCTAATTCTGAAAAAAATACAACACCCCTTCTTGTTAAAAGTGTTGGAAAAATCAGGAATTCAAGTCACATACCTAAACATAATATGGCCAATATACAACAAACCCAACAGATAACATCAAATTAAATGGAGAGATATTGAGTCAATCCCACTAAAATCAGGGGCAAGACAAGGATGCTCACTGCTCCCATATCTACTCAAAATACTACTCAAAGTTTTAGCTAGAGTTCTAAGACCACAAAAGGAGATCAAGGGGATACAAATTGGCAAAAAATCTAAGGTAGCAATATTTACAGATGATAACTAGTATACACGAGCAAACCCAATCAATCTCTCAAAGAACTTTTAAAGCTGATACACAACTTCAGCAAAGTGACTGAATATAAAATTAACTCTAACAAATCCGTAGCCTTTCTTTATACAAATGATAAATGGGCTGAGAAGGAAAATAGGAAAACAGCACCCTTCACATTAGTTAAAAATAATATAAAATACCTTTGGGTAACTGTACCCAAGCAAGTGAAGTTATTTTATGATAGGACATCAAGTATTCTAGAAAGAAATCAAAGAACTCAGAAAATGGAGAGATATCCCATTATCTTGGATTGTCAAGATTAATACGGTTATAATAGCTATCCAATCCCAAAGACAACTAGATTAAATAAAATCTCCATCAAAATTCCAAATAATTCTTTAAAAACATAAAAAGAGCAATTCTCAGTGTGTGTGTGTGTGTGTGTGTGTGTGTGTGTGTGTGTGTGTGTGAGTGTGTGTTCAGGAGTGCGTGCCAGACAGAGCAAGCTCCACTAGGCAGTAATGAGGGGCACAGGGGTATCTCCAGCAGCCGCCCCCTGTGAGGGGATGATCACTGCTGCAAGTTGGGAAACTTGATAAGAAACACACCAGCTGCCTCTCAGGCAGGATGTACTCCCCCCCCCCACCATCCTGAGCTGTCCAATGAGCAAGACCACAGCTTCCATATTCACCCATCCTCACCCTCTGCACCCTGCAAAATTCCCTCCCTGGAGCCCCAGAATCCCAGGCAGGCTGTTACCTCTTGCAGAGGCTGAGTAGGGGGCTATAACAGCAGCAGACACTTTTCAGGGTGACTTTCCTGCATTCCCCAGTGAAAGACTGTGTGCCCAAGCAGAAGCTGTAACCTGCTATTTAACCCCCAGGTGACACTGAGTTCTGGCCCAGCTGACCAACGGATTTTGGTCCCTTTGAGGGGTCCTTAAAAGATGCTGCAGTGACTGGGAGTGCTAAGGGGCTGCTTCTCATCCCTAATCCAAGTCACTGGCCCCTGCCTGCTTCAAAGAGGAAGTGGTCTTGGTCCTTCGGACTTGGAAGGGATGCTGGGATCGCAGCTGACTAAAGAGCACACTTTCCATGGCTATCTCCAGCCCCCCTTCAGCAACTCCTGTCCTTCACCCACAAGCCAGGCCTGTTTCCCCTAGGCTACCTTCTGGTTCTACCTACCCCAAAGAGGAGTCAAGAAGGAGTTAGAAAATCGGGGCTTCAAAGTAAGAGTGGGTGGTGAGAGGATCATGTGGAGTCTCAGATTTGCACCACAGCCTCAGTGAGCTCCTCTGATGCCTCTGGCAGGGCAAGGAGCCCACTTAAATCCCAGAGCCTGCTGCTAGGATGGAAGTTAAGGTTGCAACCAGCTGCTTCTAGGTGATGTGAGAACCAGAAAAACCAGAAAGTCTGTGTTTGCCCCTCTCCACCTTTGATTTTGCTTCCCTCTGGGGAGGTGATTTCTGCCCTGAGGACACCCAGTGGTTTCTGTTTGAAGACAGAAACTTTATAGGTGCGGATGTGCATATTGATGAGATAGTTGCAGCCACTCAAAACTTACTGAAAAACCCAGAGGAGAGAGAGGTGTCAGCTGCTGTTAGCAGACTGAGGTTTCCTGAGGGCAAGGATGCTCGGTTGATTATGTGGCTCAGGCAGCACCTACTCAGCAGGGAAACCCTGGGGGACATTCTGTCACACAGTCTTTTATGATGTAAAATGTCTTCTTTGTTTATCTTCCTTGTCTTTCTCCTGCTTCCTGCTTCCTTACTTTCTAAAATGACATTTGAGGTCATTATGTGGGCATTACATTTTGCTTACATTTCCCCTTAGTATGAAAGAAGTTATTTATAAAGGTGTAGCTCTATAAAATACATGGAAGAGCAGACGACAGGGATGAATTCATGTCTCCTACGATGGGCACTAGGTGGCCCTTTTTATAGGTGTACATCTACATTTAGAGGACCTTGCTTGCACAGGACTTTTCTTAATGAGATCTGGAATCAGAATGATATCAATCTGACTTGGTTCAGAGACTCAGCCACAGAGTGGCTGCCTGATGCTGTGTTAGAGGTAGAGTTAGGAGAGGCTTAGACAAGTGGACACTGTCAGCTGACTCAGTGTGGGAGGAAACACATTAGCTCATGTTCTTTGGGATATATTCCAGGGAAACATTGACATGAAATCACAGCAATTGATCAGTGCCTCTGGACTCAGCACACGGGCCTTAAACTCAAGCCTGTAGGAGTTGCAGTAAGTTAAAATGCTTCTTCAAGGGAAAAATGAGAGAAAGGAAGAAGGAAAGAAGGAAAGGAAACAAGGGAGCATTTTATGAGAGTTGCCCTGGCCTGCGGGGATTTTCGACAGGGGACCCTAGAAGAGAAGGGCAGAGAAACAGAGACAGGAGACGTGAAGAATGAGGTCAAGTCAAATTAACTGCTCAAGACCTAGTAAACTGTATTTTCTCAGGGAACTTATACAGGCAGGGGAAGAAGTGAGCGAGTGGGATTCTTCACGTGGAAGGAAGGAATGAAGGGAGGGAGGAAGGAAGGAAGGAAGGATGAATTACAGTGTTAATGCTTCCATTATCCCTGAAGAAACTCTGTGATAAGATGATAAGAGAGAAAACTGGACCAGCCCTGTTGTGCTCATGGTTTATCGGTGTGTATGCAGGTGAGAGTTACTGAAAAGTATTTCTTCTTTGTTGACCTGGTTGTAAACTTGCCTCTCTATAGGTGAATGATTAAATTATGAGTCAT